>NC_052513.1:963798-998798 GCF_014356525.2 Nilaparvata lugens
TCCGTTAACAGTTTAACGTTAGCTGAAGGATAAGCTTTACTTTATTTATGACTGGTGCAAGTTTTCCTGTCCGGTGAGAAAATATGTGGCCACTGTGTGTTTGAGTGGATTGAGTCAATAGAAGAGGTAATAAAACATAAGGGAAACGAAAGTGGTAAACTGGAGAACTGCAGACGCTTGAGAGAGGACTGAGAATTATTATTTGAGTAGAATATCTTCCATACAGTCTACTTGGATCACCAACAGCTTATGAATCTTTGAACATATTATACAGAGTGTTTCAGAAGTAGTGTCGAACATTTTAGGGTATTGTTCCTGGATGATAGGAGTCTAAAAATGTCGTATTTGAAGTGTCCAAAACTCAGCGGTTCTCCTTATAGCAGTCATTTTGTTTTTTTCACTCAAGAATTTTTATCTGGAGAACGAAATTATGTATTGATCTGAAGTTTGGCATGAATATTTATGTTATGAAGAATCAACTTTGAAAAATAAAATAATTTCGATGTAAATTTTTAAAATGGTGGCCATTTTAAACTTTTGATTGCAAATTTCACGAAAACCGTTCACTTTACAGAAAATTTACAAGAGACGAAGAAGTTAGCAAATTGTATCAAAATTTCAAGGATACCACATTTTTTGAGATTGGTCGGAGAATAAGAGAGAAATTGATTATTTTCCTACATGATGCATGATCATGAACGAACAAGATCATTTGAAAAACATTGTAAAATCAGCTTGATGGCCATATGGAGCCATACCGAGTTCCAAAGCTTCATCTTAAATACAATTGGAATTAAAAATGTAATATTGATGTTTTAATTGTGAAAAGTGGTCATGCATGCATACAAAAATGATCAATTTCTCTGTTATTCTGGAAATTTACATCGAATTTTTTTTTCAAAGTAGAGACTGCATAGCATAAATATTCATGCCAAATTTCAGATCAATAAATCATTTCGTTCTTGAGATAAAAACTCTTAAGTGAAAATAATAAAATGGCAGCTATAAGGATAACCGCTGAATTTTGGACACTTAAATACGACATTTGTAGATTCCTATCATCCAGGAACAATACCCTAAAATGTTCGACAGTACTTCTGAAACACTCTGTATACTACTTTTTATTCACTTTCACCAACAAAGGCAACTACCGTATATTCAGGAGGCAGTTAGAAGAACCTGAAGTAACACAGAATGATAATTCATAGTTGAGTTTAAACGATCAGATTCATTTCAACCAATACAACACTACCAATCTTGTTTTATCATGAATTTGATACAGTATTTTCTCATTCCCTTATCTTCCACGTTTCTGTAGCCTAACATTTAACTATTGATTTCGTATATTTTTTCGTAGAATGTAAATATTTAGTAATCAGTCGGAAAATTGCAACATCATTTGAGTTGGTTATTAGAAATTGGCAGGGATGCTGCAGAGCAACTGATTCAATCCGCCTTCTTATTCACAACTTGAATTCATAGTGAATTTGCCATTTATAATGGTAGTATAGCCTTTAAGCTACTATTTATATATTTGTCTGTATATACTGATAACCAGTATGGAATTTCATTGTGTGCAATTTATATCCTTGATTTGCTAAAGAATGTTAGTAGATTCAATTACAAAAGTTATAATTATAATATGTACAAAACATGAGAGCATAATGTCAATCAACTTGAAAGAACTCACTCTCCACTCACAGACTCAAGTCTTTGTGGAGAGTATTCACTTTTAAACGTGTAAATGAATTTTATAAAATCACTTATTGCTTTTAGAAAAAACGACTAGCAGTCAGATATTTTACAATAAATGAATTAATCACTCACTGGACAACGAGATCTTTCGGCAGTTCCGCCATCTTCTTGGTTGTCTGCCGAAAGATCTCGTTGTCCAGTGAGTGATTAATTCATTTATTGTAAAATATCTGACTGCTAGTCGTTTTTTCTAAAAGCAAAAAGTGATTTAATAATAGGCAGTTCGTTATGGAAAAGAACATTGAAGAATTTTATAAATTTGTATTATGTTTTTGCGAATAAAAAGCTATTTGATTTGAATCTTCCGTTGCTGTGTTTGCTGTTTGAATGGCCTTTTTCACTTGGAAAAACTTCTGTAGTCTATGTTTTTACCATAGAATAATATTAAGAATAGTGGAAAACTATTGTAAGCTTCTTCTTTTTTTCTGTGTTCACAGTTTGAATCATCAGTTTGTTTTGTCTCAACCGCTAATTGTGGAGAGGCTTGTCTAGCTCAATAACAGACATTCACCTTGATAGGTCACGGCTGACGGCTTTCACCAATAACTGTGCTCTGCCTTCAGTATAAATACTGCTGTCTTTCACTTCCAATTTAAGTCTACCTGAGATTGACAATGGCGTAACAACTGAATCCGCATCTCTATTTTTGATAAATCTGTGATTGGACAATATCTAGTATTTTTATTAATTAATAATATAAAATGTTGTTCATAGTCACTTAAATATCAATGAAAGTTATGATTTGATGTTTATCATGTAGAAAATACAGCATTGGGAACAGAATAGTTTTGGGCTATGTCTGTTGTTCTTCCCCGATCATATTCATATGATTACTAATTGTATCAACAAATAAATAAATAAATAAGTTCTATCTTTTCTCTATGGATTCATCTAGTAGCCTAATCTCTGTTTGGATGCAATTTCCAAAACAACTGTTTCAAAGATCAAAAATCCGTAGCTGTTTTTTTCTCTAAGTGAACTTTCAAAGTAAAACAAAAAGTCTGACACCAGTTTTCAAGTTCCAGAAAAACTGATCAAATTATCAAAGAGTAATTTGCTGTTTGGTAGAACCAGTACTTTACAACGATAGATCACCAAATTGTGCATAGATCAGAGTGATAAATTAGAGTGGCTTCTTCGTTAGAGTTCGGCTGCCGACTTTGTAATGAAATTCGCTGTAAAAAGCGGACCGCCATTGAAAGATATCAAGCTGTTGCGGCGTGGCTACAAAAACACTGTCCTCAAAATGTCAGAGGACTTGGATCCCCGGAGACGAATTTCGGGGATGTAGAAGAGAATGAGGAGAAGGAGGACGAGGAGGAAAGGAAGAGTAAGAGGATGACGAGGAGAAGTATGAGGGGTGAAGGATTTGGAAAAAAGGAGAGAGAAGTGAATGATGAGGGGTAGAAAGAAGAGAAGAGGAGGAGAAAGGAGTTGGAGGAGGGGGAGGGGGAGGAGGAGGAGATGGAAGAGGTGGAGGAATGAGGTCGACGTTGATGCTTTATAAGAGCTGACAACTCCGTGCAGCATAGTCTCTGAGGGTTCAGAAAAATATTCAAATGCTTCCGTTCTTCCACAATACTTACCACAGTTGAGTTGAAATTAAACTACTCTAAACAATTTTTATTTGAATCACTCTATTTTTTCTTCTTCTATTCTTTTTCTCCTATTTTAATCATTATTTCATTATTTTCTGTACTCTAATCCTTATGCTCAAATCACTGTATTTATTTTTCTCAAATACATCAAGATTGTAATCTGAAATTATCCTATACTATTAAACGAACAATTTATGTTTATATGTTTAGATGTTTGGATGTTTTAATGTTTGTATTTCACCGGATCTTGAAAACGGCTCTGACGATTCTCACGAAATTCAGAACATAGTAGGTTTATAATGTAAAAATTCGATTGCACTAGGTCTCATCTCTGGGAAAACTCGCTGAAGGACATTAAAAGGACAATTATCATTCATCCTTGGAAAAACAGCTGATAGTAATTATTCCGTCGTCTGTTGATGATGGAAGTGAGTGAGCGAGTTCATGTGTGTGGGACTGTGTCAAAATTATGACTCAGCTGTTGAACTTTGTAATCATTCAATCAGGTACTTAGTGCCGGTTGCAAAAAAAACCGTGTAATTTCCAATCCTGATTAATTCCAGTAGATTGATCTTTTTGAAATGGTCTTCTCTGATTTGGTTCACGTGAAATTAACCAGGATTAAAATTTAACCGACTTTTGTGCAAGCGGGCCTTTGTGAGGGAAATTTTTGCATTCCTCTGGGAATTAATCTCAATTTACTGTGATTAGATTGAACATTTCTGTATGAACTATGAATGTTATTATAATTTCTTCTTTCGTAATAGATTTTTTATGCTTTTGTACTCCAGAGCGAAGCTTGGTCCCCGATATTGGTGAGAATAAATTGTTGAGAGGACACGAGTATTCAACACATTCCGCTCATGTTTTATTCCAGATTGTATTGCATTGATTTGAATTACTTCAGTATATTATTCACAGTAAACTAATGACTATGGAACTGGTTTTTAAGAGATGGGGAATCAAACATACCCCACAGATTCCTATAAATGGAACTCATCAAGAACAGTTCCTGATCTAGAACTGAATTATATCAAGATATCATCATCACAGATTCAAACCATAGATTCACCACAGATTGATTAACCACTGATACACCACATATTCAAACCACAGATTCACCACAGATTGATTAACCACTGATACACCACATATTCAAACCATAGATTCACCACAGATTGATTAACCACTGATACACCACATATTCAAACCACAGATTCACCACAGATTGATTAACCACTGATACACCACATATTCAAACCATAGATTCACCACAGATTGATTAACCACTGATACACCACATATTCAAACCACAGATTTACCGCAGATTCACAACAGATTATAACTGTAACAATTCAAACACCCCGCTCTCATAGGTTATTAATTATTAGAATAGCGGAGTCATCTCTCAGGCCACCAAATTGGACTTTTGAACTGGTGAGCTGAGAGAGTGATGACCGCCACATAACCACAGATTCACCACAGAAAAACCACAGATTCAAACCGCTATATTCACTAGAGATTCATCCCAGACTCAAACTTCACTAATAGTTCCTAATCTGGGGATCGTGTATATCAAACATCACGCTAGCCAGAAGATTGAGATGTGAGTTCAAATTCACCCATTAGTTTTACTTTCACCCCAATAATCTCTTCAATTTTCCTCCGATCAATGAATGACTTCAATGACAAAGCCGAATTATCATAGAGTTCTCTATTCAAACAAAACAAAACAACTGAGAATGAATAGTAAGATGTAACATATGAATCACTCTATTTTCATTCTTCTCTATACTCTTTTTATTATCATAATAAAAACTATTCTCTCATCTTAATGCTTAATTTTATATCATAATTTATCTTTTATTTCACAAGTGTTATATTATTATTATTATTTTTTGACGTGCTCATACAATGTAAAGTAGCTCTGGCAATAAAGAATCTTGAATATTGAATCTTTTTCTATAATCACCATTTTATATAATCTCTCCCTATCCACCATTCAAATAATAGTAGAATGGTCATGATAGTATGATTCATTCACAAAGCTAAGGGCCGGTTTCCGAGCTCGGAATTTAGCAAAGTCCTAGACTTTAAACAGCTGGAGTCAGAAAATTGGCTTCCCAAAACGGGGCGTAGTCGCAGTGATTGTCATAGTCACGTTTGAATTGAATTTCGAAAAACTAGAGAATTGAACAGAAAATAAAATAGAGAGAAAATAGTGTAAAGTTTCAGCTATTTTGAATTATTTAGGAATGTCTAATTTTGTCAAGGAAAAACGTTTCCAATTATAGAAATGAGGAAATAAAAACTACGACTACTGTTATAAAAGCTGCGACTACGCCCCGTTTTGGAAAGCCAATTTTCTGACTCCAGCTGTTTAAAGTCTAGGACTTAGCTAAATCCCGAGCTCGGAAACCGGCCGTAAGAATAATTCTGAACATGGGAATGTACATTCTTGAAAATAACATCATCATTTCGATATTAATCTTGACCGTAGGATATCCACTATGGTTTCTCAACCATATCGAATCATATGGTGTAATAGTAGGTCTAATAGGATTGTTCAAAGGTGTAATTCGTAGGATGAAAGTGTAAAAGTTAGTGTGAAGTATAGAGGTGTATGATTCAAAGGAACTTCACAATTTTAAAATGGATTATCTCTCAGTAAAATAATTATATTTTTCAATTTTATAAGGAAAGGAATCTATTAAAAACTTTTTAATTTTTGTCAGTTAGACGAAGATGGATTAACAAGACCAAAAATGAGTCTCCCATGGAAAGGATCCTGTACTAATCCAGTAGCCGTCACAAGTATTTAGCCAACCGTACAGAAATAACTCTATTAACACCACATCATAAACCAGAATAACGGTTAACAAAATGGAACTCCAGCTTAACAATACACCATTGTGTCACTCCATTCTCCTGTGACATTTATTCGAGAAATTCAATTTCCATTTTTTTCTCACTCCTTTCAAGAAGCGAAGAAAAACCTCTTGATGGAAACGAGAAAACTCCGGGCGTCATTTATTAATTATTACAAACAACTCCTAAAGAGTAGTCTGCCGCACTTTAATTAGTTTACGATGCCCCTCCTCCTCCACCTCCTCCTCCTCCTCCTCACGGAGCCCTGATTTCCAATTTTCAGCTCCTCCGCGTGTCATCAATTAATAAAACCATATTACTAAATCAAAATCAATCTACTTCCTCGCAGGTCCATTATCAGACTCGTTTTCAAGAAAGTTGGAGTGTTTTGCTTGATCAGAGGTGGCTGCTCGATTCACCCCCAACTTTTTCGATAATCAGATTATTTTCCGGCCGAAATATCTTGCATTGTGGATTATTATTCGCTCCTTCTTCCGCATCAACTTTCACTAAGCGGCTCACTGTTTGAAAATGGGGCAGATCTTACTTACGTTTCGGCAAACTGCGGTTCAATAACAAGCAAGATCTGCTTATTTTTTTAAAAGAAAGCTCTAAGTTTATTCAAATCGTATCCCTACAAAATCTCATTGTCTATCCACATTATCAATACTTTACAGTAATTTATATTAGGTTCGTAGCTTTTGAGCCTATGAGAAATGTTAATAAAGAGATTGAATTTTCCCTTCATAAGAGGACTAGAAGTTGTCCAATCACAGATTCATTGAGAATCGAGTTACCGATTTCGGTTGTTACACAATAATAAATCTCTGGTAAACAAAAACTACAAGAAGCGGCAGTATTTATACTAACGATCGAGCACCGCTATTGGTGGAAGGTGACCTATCGAAAGGTGAAATTAAATAATTTATCACTATACACTTTGTTTCAGAAGTAGTGTCGAACATTTTATGGTATTGTTCCTGGATGATAGGAGACTACAAATCTCGTATTTGAAGTGCCCAAAACTCAGCGGTTATCCTTATAGCTGCCATTTTGTTTTTTTTCACTTAGGAATTTTTATCTCGAGAACGAAATGTTGTATTGATCTGAAATTTGGCATGAATACTTATGCAATAAAGACTCAACTTTGAGAAATATAATAAAAAAATTTCGATGTAAATTTTCAAAATGGCGGCCATTTTAAATTTTTGATTGCAAATTTCACGAAAACCTTCAACTTTACAGAAAATTTACAAGAGACAAAAAGTTAGCAAATTCTATTAAGATTTCAAGGATACCTTATTTATTGAGATTGGTTGATTGATTGATTGATTGATTGAGTACTTTATTTATGTAGATTACAATATATACTGGCTTATACACTTATATACAATAGCTTACAATACAGCAAAATTATAGATGAATTTACATAATATAGACTAAGAAAATAATTATTGAACTGTATATGATATGAAAAAGCAGTTTGTAATATAATAACTCTAGATAATAATCATATTGTTATGCATCTACATAAATTGGCGGAGCTTTGGACATATCAATGTCCATTCTTCGGAAAGAATATTAAAAATATCCTCCCCACTAACTCTCTACCAAAACGTTAATTTCGTTATTTAAACTAAGGATCTATTTATTAATGGAAATATTGTAAAAGTTTTAATCAATATGAATATTAAAGAGAAAAAAAAACAGAAAATTGATAGAGTAAAATAATTATATAGGTAGATAAGATCAAATAAATAAAATGAAGTAGGCTGAAAGTAGATCAGGGTTATCAACTTTCAGTAATATACAGCATTATGCAGTGGATAATTGAAATAACATGAGTTTATATAATATATATATATATATATATATATATATATATATATATATATATACAATTCGTTCTATAACATGGTTTAGAGGTTTGTATTTGTGGGATGGGTGGGGGATGGATGTCATGTGATCGTTCTAGGGCCGGACAGTTTCAGTCATTTGTTCCAAAAGATGTTTTTTTAAAGTTAGGATGAAGCTCGCTCGGCTCTCGATGGACCTGATAAAAACAGGAAGTGCATTCCATGCACGACAGGCACTGACTAAGAAGGATTTTGTGAAAATAGTAGTTCGATGATTGGGTATCCTTAAAGTACTTTCTCCGGTTCTAGTATGTGAAGCATCTATCCTCCTACCTTCAGAGACAAATTTGAAATCATCTTTAAAATAGTTCGGATTACCGTATATCAAGATATCTCTAACAAGCTTGACTATTCGAAAAAGCCTCTGATCGGGAAGCTTTAATGTTGAACTAGCAATGTGGGCTGGGGTGATATGATCATGGCGTTGGAGAGAGTAGACGAAACGTAGACAATAATTTTGGCAACGCTGTAGTTTATCATTCAGAGTGACTTGCATATCGTTAAGAACAGAATTACAATACATTAAATGTGGGAAGATGAGAGATTGAACCAATAATAATTTAATGTTTCTAGGGAGGATATCGTGCATTTTCTTCAATGCATGCATGGCTGAGAATACCTTTTTACAAGTTTTGTTCACTTGTTCTGACCAGTCAAGAGTATTATTCATAATAATGCCTAAATTTTTAACTGAGCTACAGTAAGGAATGTCATTACCGTCTACACTAATTTTGTGAATCGATTCAAGGTCAATATTGTTTATAAGACGAGAATATCCAATTATAATGGGTTGTGTTTTGATGGGATTAAGCTTGAGGCCATTTTTCTTTGTCCATTCCACTATCGAATTGATATCCTGATTCATTATTCCAACTGTTTCATTAATTTTTGTTATGGGACAGCTTAAATAGATTTGAAGGTCGTCTGCATAAGTATGGAAACTGGAGAATTTGATAATGGAAGAAAGGTCATTAGCATACAAAGTGAAGAGGAGAGGGCCTAAAATTGAACCTTGTGGTACTCCATGCATAACGTTTTTCCAAGTTGATTTTTTGTCACCGACAGATACACATTGTTTCCTACCTAATAGATAGGATTTAAACCAAACTAACGAGTTGTGACTGAAACCAAGAATAGCCAACTTATTCAGAAGGACTGTATGATCAACAGTATCGAATGCTTTAGAAAAATCAAATAGGGTGAGGATGGTGCATTTTCTTTGGTCCATAGCTAACCTTATATCATCAGTGACACGAAGCAGAGCTGTCTCAGTTGAATGGAATTTTCTAAAGCCTGATTGAAAGTTATGAAGCTTACTATTGTTGTCTAGAAATTTTACAACTTGAGCATGAATGAGTCTTTCTAGCACTTTGGACAATGCAGGTAAAATACTGATTGGTCTAAAATCCTCAACTTTATTGGGTGATGGAACTTTATTTAGAGGGCGAACCAGAGCAAACTTCCAGTTTTCAGGGAAAATGCCTTCTTCAAGTGACTTGTTGAAAATGTATGTAATGGTTGGTAAAACAGCAAATAACATCTTCTTGATAAATTTAATAGGAATTTTGTCTACACCCGTAGCATTACTATGAATACGTTGAATTGCTCTGAAAGTGTCTTCTTCTGAGATTGGATGGAAATGAAATTGATCAGTGATTGGTAAATCTAAGTTTGTAACCTGCTCTTCAAGATCATCGATGTGATTAGCAATGACAACTTCGTCGCGTTGGTTAGAGTGTGAAACGAAATGGTCATTTATATTGTTCAATGGTAAGTCAATTTGTGGATTCGATTTCTGTTTGCCAAGCCCGAATTCTTTTATTCCCTGCCAAAGTGATTTAGAGTCTTGTCTATTGTTTGTCATAAACGAATTCAAGTACCTAATCTTTGAGTTCCGTAATTCCTGTTTAACCCTATTTCTAAGGCTCCTATACTCTATCAAACTGTCCAAGTCAAATGTCTTTTTAAATTTTCTATGTGCTTTGTCTCTACGTCCCATCATCTTAAGTATGTCTTCAGTCATCCACGGTACTCGTCGTTTTCTATTAATCCTCCTTGTCACATAAGGTGCATGTTTGTCATACAAAGTCAAAGTCCAATTCTCGAAAGTCTTGACCATGTCATCAACTGAGGGTAATGCTTCAATTTGATGCCATGGAGTCTGAGCCACATCAGTCAGGAAGGCGGCTTCATCAAAGTTTTTGAAGTCTCTATAAGTGATAATTTTCTGTTCTGGCTTGGGTATCTTATGGGAAAGTACACAGTAGATCAAATCATGTCTAGAAATAGCTGGGACTGAGATTTGGCCTGCTTGAACAACCTCATTGGGATCACTAACAATGAGAAGGTCAATGAGTGTGTCTGATTCATTAGTATGATGAGTTGGATCGAGAGGTAAAATAGTCATGTTTAGGCATTGGAAAATTGTAGTCAGTTGAAAGTAGTCAAAGTTACGATTTGTCATGTTCAAGTCGGTGTTCATATCCCCCATAACTAGTATACGGTTATAACAAGGCATAAGAGAAAGCAAGGCATTTTCGAAATCTGTGAAATGACCTATTTTTGGTGGGCGATAACAGATACCAACGAGTAATTTATCAGTACTAGATAAGGATAATTCAAGTAGCATAAACTCTGGTCTGGAACAATACTCTTGTTTAGATGTGATTAAAACTTTTGTTTTGATACCTTCTTTCACATAAATTGCTACACCCCCACAAGCTTTATTTAATCTATCATTCCGGAAAAGATTATATCCAGGCAATGCAACAAAATTTGATGGAATACTAGGCTTCAAAAATGATTCGGAAATTCCGATTATATTGAAGTCCTGAAAACGGAAGATTGCTCTGAGTTCATCAATATGGCAACTGAGGGATTGTACGTTAAGGTGAGCAGCCTTGAAAAGTTTTTTGAAAGAGTGGAGCTTATTTGCTAGAAACATACCTGCGTCATTATTACTATTATTGAAATAATCATACCTACTTGAGGGCGAGCGAGCTGACGTGTCAGTGAGAGGCATCATGGAAGCAGCAGACCAATCGTGAACCGACCTCAGAACGACACATGACGGGGAAAATGGGAATGAAACTGATAAAACTTAACCTAAATGAAAAAGTCTCTTGATTCGAGTGCATTCAGCATGCCTTGACAGTTCGGCTCCCTTCACTATTTAAAGCACTAGTTCAAAAAAAATTCACTAAACACAATAAGATGTAGATGTGTGGAGTTCCGGTGATGAATAATCCTAATGGTGAATAAGATGAAGATTGAGGAAGAACTGGTAGTGGGAGATCTGGTCCAAGTGGAGATAGAGCGAGTAGGTATCCAGTAGTGGAAGAATCGGGTCCAAGTGGAGGTAACGAGAAGGAATCCAGTAGTGGAAGATCGAGTCCAAGTGGAGACAGAGAGAGATGGAATCCAGTGGTGGAAAATCGAGTCCAAGTGGAGATAGAGAGATATGGAATCCAGTAGTGGAAGATCGTGTTCATGGTGGAGATAGAGCGAAATGGGATCCAGTAAAAACTGAAAAAGATAAGAAAAAGCCAGCAGAAAAACGAAAAATCTTTGAAGAAAGTTATCAATTGTGAAAAGATACATAATACAACTGATAATGAATAATATTCGCATAAAATTGAAGAGGAATAGTATGATTTAATGTGGGAAAGAATCGAATATTATATGGATAAATATATGGATATTATAATATAATATATGGATACTAGTAGAAGGTAATCAGATAGGAAGAGAAAAGGTAGAAAGATAAATAGATATAGAAAGAGAAATAAACATTTGAACATGCTGGATAGCTAGTGAAAAAATCACAGGGAAAATAATGATAATAATAGGGAAGAAAAGAAGAGAAAGAAGGAATGTGCACAAATTGAGAAGAACTTATGAAACTGAACTATAGAATAAGAAATAGAACATCGCATTGTGATCTTGAATTAATCAAGGAGAGAAGAAGAAGAAGAAAAGAAGAAGAAAAGAAAAAGAGAGAAGAAGAAGAAGAAGAAGAAGAAGAAGAAGAGAAGAAGAAGAAGAAGAAGAATAGAAAAGAATAATAATCATCATCGCAAACAACAATAGTCAAGTGATCATTATAAATATAAGACCAAGAAGAGGAATTAGAAAGAAAAATAAGAAGTAGAGGAGACGATGGAGAAAGTGCTAGATTATTTTAGATGAGTTTTAAATAGGATTGAACGGTGAAGTGTGAAAAATATTATATAGTATTTTACTATACTTCTAATATAAGTATAATTAACTATTGGGAGTTGCAATAACAATAAAAGTAGTAAATTGAGAACTGTAATATTTTAGTGATGAATGTCTAAGATAACGTTAAATGAAACACAGCCCCTATATAAGCATATGAACAGACTACCCACCCCTCCGTTCTATCAATAATTCTTCACACATTTGCTTCTATTGCTCGAGCTGTGGCAACAGTAGGAGATATCATTATGTACACCTTATATAGAAGAGATTACTATCTTTACCTATAGATTACATCCATATCTATAACGTATGTTAATCATCCAATTTATTTGAAATTCAGCATTTCGAAAATTATTAATTATGGAAATAATTTTGTTAAGAGATGTAATAATTATTAGTAAGAATAGAGATAATGATTCTCTAAGTACCCTCTGGAGTATAGTAGTTGATGCATTGAACGTAGTTTTGGGAATTAATATCTAGATAAATTATTAATCAGTATTAACAAATGTGGATCTCCTTAGTTTGAAATAATTGCCTCATACATAATCATAAATAGCAGTGGAAAGATTCATTTATAGAACAGAAAGCCAGCTCATGAAAAATGCCAAGGTATATCTCTAATGTGAAATGTTTTAATACGAATTTCCTATTATTGTAGTGAAGGGCACCTTAGTAATCGAATCCTGAAATGATTTAATTTACCTTTATTTTTTGAAGGTCGGTCATCCTCTCGACTGTGTGGACCCTCTTGGATCCTCCCTCGCCGATAGAGATCTTGATCCTCCCGTCCGATGACCAGACATTCCTATGCCCATGACGGTCGGCCGCAGCGTTGAGGATCTTGAGACGCTCCGCAGTCAGATCCTCGCGAATGGTGACGCCGGAACCCTTCAGCTTCTTCTTAGCGTCGAAGATCATCTTCCTGGTCCGGTAGCTGCAGAGTCGAACTATGATGGGTCGGTCCTTAGGTTTCGCTTGCCCTTGTTGAGGTGGTTGACGCCTTCCAACGCGATGCGAGCGGTTGACATCCGCCAGAGTCACGGGCACGTTCAGCTTCTTGTTAAAGACATCGAGCGCCAGCAGGTCCGTGTCTTCTTTGTCGCTCTCCGGGATCCCAAAAATACGTATAGAATGTCGGCGCCCATATTGCTCGAGGTCGTCGACCTTCAGGTGACAAGACACCTCCAGCTCACGAATTCTATCGTGCAGCTGTTTGTTCTCCTCCTTCAATGCCTGAAGTTCCTCGAAAATAGATTTCACAGCCATTGACACAGCACTGTGGACAGACTCTTCGATTTGCTGTCGAATAATGAGGAGGGTCTCTTCGGACAAAGCTCCAGAAATAGCTGGCTTCGGAGCATTGACCTCATTCTTCTGTGTGCCTCTGTTCGGTCGACCCATCGTGTACCGTTAGGTGGATTTACACTTTTATAATAACAGAGAAACTAATCATTTTCGTTCTCCATGCATAATCATGAACAAACAAGATCATCTGAAAAACAATACTTATAAGAACTTCTTGTGTCCTCGTATTCCCTATTTCAACGTTACTCTTTTGGAAGTTACATCAAATAGATTGATTGATTAATGAGAGTGTAACTGCTGAAATTAACTCGAATCTACGTTCCATTTCTCATATTTTATTGTATAGAATAAAGCTATAAGCGTGTTTCTTTATTTCATGATTAGTGTTTTTCCATCATTGTCATTCGACAAATGAAACTAAGTTTTTGGGTCTGGAGCTGCAGTCCAATCTAAAGTGGGAATCGGAAATTAAAAGCCTTAGAAGAAAGTTGTCCCATGCACTATTTGCTTTGAAGACCTTGAGGAATATTTCAAACAGAAAAAAAGCTTTTACGGTCTATCATGGGTACTTCATGTCCCAAGTCCATTATAGTGTGATATTTTGGGGAGGCACCACAGGATATCTAAATACAATATTAAAAATTGAAAAGAATGCGCTGCGAATAATTGAAGGTATTAGCGTAAGGCACTCATGTAAACCCATATTTATATTTAGAAGATTGGCTCTGCTTACAATGCCTGCATTGTATTTTTTGAGATTGCTGTGTATGCGCATAGGAATAAGAATACTTATTGTGACGACATAATATCCCACCCATATAACACTAGACAAGGAAGTTCGCTACTTCGATATCCTGTGCATAGGCTGACATTGGTTGAGAAGGCGCCATTCTATTCGGGTATGGAGATTTTAAACTATTTACCCAAAGCCCTGAAGGATAACAGCCACGAAAAGTTTGCTAGGGAAGTTAAAAAAATGCTCATTGAGGCTTGTCCTTACTCACTTGCTGACTGTTTTGAGGTGTTCTGTTGAGCGGGTGTTGGCTGGAGAGTGGGCTCTCGAAAAATTGTTTCTTTTGAATGTAAGATTATAAAATTCAGACGTGTCACATACTGTGCGAGCTCTTCTCGACTATACAGCTTTATGTGACAAAAATTAAACTAACTAACTAACATTGTTGAATAAGATAAAATATTCAATAATTCATAATATTGTAATAATTTCAATTGATAAAGTTAACCATGTTTCTGATTAAAATGTTGATGCTCACGGTTTTGTTTGGGGGGATTGTATTTTTCTTAGGGGTTGTATTATGAATTGTGAGGTAGGACTCTGATTTTGACAGACAATAAGATTTGTCACATGATTGGGGGGGGGGAATAGCCATGGGCACCCCTGACTTGGATAGTTCAAGTAAAATCTCCAGTTAACATTCAGCTGAAACGTCATAGCGTAAATGTTCATCTCACCCATCCCACAAAGGTCTATCCTACTTCTTACCTCAGTAAGCCAAACTAATTCAACGCATTCCTTCATCACAGCACAAGAACTCTACCACCAACACACAAACACACACAAAACAGAGCAGATAATTATTTGCGACGACTGTTTTTGTCTCACTCTCTAGCATGCCGAAGAAGCCATGGGAAGTTGGCATTAAGCTGGCGAAATATTAAAGCAGCCATAGCCTAGTGGCTTTCAATTCAAAATGTCAGAATTGTTAGAATAGGGAATATTGATGCTATCTTTAAGGAATACTGACAGTAAGAAGTAGATCCCACTAGAGTTAGATTCAGTTCAATCTGTCAGCATTGTTGGAATATGGAGCATTGATATTTTCTATGAGGAATACTGACAGTATGAAGTAGATTTCACTGAAGTTAGATTCATTTCATACTGTCAGCATTGTTAGAATGGGTCAGCATTGATGTTTTCCATGAGGAATACTGACAGTATGAAGTAGCTTACACTAGAGTTAGATTCAGTTCAATCTGTCAGCATTGTTTGAATGGGTTAGTATTGATGTTATCTATGAGGAATACTGACAGTATGAAGTAGATTTCACTAGAGTTGGATTCACTTCAAACTGTCAGCATTGTTTGAATGGGTCAGCATTGATGTTATCTATGAGGAATACTGACAGTATAAAGTAGCTTACACTAGAGTTAGATTCACTTAAAACTGTCAGCATAGTTTGAACAGGGAAACTCTGATGCTATCTATGAGAAGTGCTGACAGAGGATGCTAGTATAGCACGAGAAGGTATGGTATTATTCAGATGAGAAACTACACGCCTAGCTCTTCATGGAACCCACTGTACAAGTTCAATTAATTAACACAGCCTTGTGCTACCTCAGCCTCGGCTCAACTGAGAGCCTTTGTTAGGCTCATCCATGTTGGGTGACTGTTTTTGCCTCAGTTCTACCTCAACCTCAAACCTGCATGCTCGCAGAGGATAATTATGCATGATTAAAGGAATTTTGTCGTTAGAAATGGCTATTGTTAAAAGTGTGAGGGTTCTCTTCAAAGTTGGGTACTACAAGATTAAAGGGATATTATGTGGTTGAAAAATGGTAGTGGTATCGGACATAAAGGTACTTCCAAGTCTTGCTTTCAAGTCGAGTAATGGAAAGAATGAGAACCTACTAGAACGACAAAGGTAGCTTCAAGCTTGAAAGGTAGCTTCAAGCTTTAAGCTTGGAAGGTAGCTTCAATCTTCACTTTGAGAGCCACCATTTATTTTACCACCATTTATAATACATTCATTTTTCTTTTTTTCACTTTTTGTGTAGTTGAGAAGTTGATATTGTGGTAATTATTCATATTGAATGGAGAAGACTAAGAAATTGTCAAAAACCACAGATTTATTGATACTTAGAAAGACCGGTTTCGGTTTTTACACAATTGTCAATCTGACAATGGTTTATCAGAGATTGACAATGGTGTAATAACCGAAAACGGTCTTTCTAAGTATCAATAAATCTGTGGTTTTTGACAATTTCTTAGTCTTTTTCATTCAACATTCATTATTTCCAACACTCTCAAGCTTGAATCTCTACCTTCGCCACTCCAATATAATTGAATTGAATTGAATTGAATTGAATTTATTGCCAAAAATCACATACAAATATTTGTAAAATACAATCACTAAAGTATGCAATATACAACTACTTACAAATAGACATTTATTGTAACTTGCACAACAATAATTATCAATGTAATATTTGGCACTGCCAACATAAGAGTCCTTGTGTGTTGGCAGTGAGTTGCGGTTATCTTATTCTGCTTCAATTCTGGTCAGTATAATAATAATAATAATATAATATTATCACAATTAATATTATCATAATAATATATTATCACCCACATTCAGTTGGTCATCCATTGGAGTAGAGCAAGACATTCAAGGGAAATAAAAAAATGATAAAAACCACAAAGTAAAAGGATTTTCCTTCATTGTGAAACAACGCTGTGAAAAAGGACAAGACGAAGCTGACAAATCAAGTTAAAAGAAGATGCATTTCACTATGGAAGCTTCCAAGTCGGGCTTGATAGTGACTTTGTGAAAGTAAATAAAATGAAAAGATGAATAAAAAACTAACAGAACAGAAGAGGAGAATGAAGCTGATAAAACAAGAAGCTTGATAGAAAAATAGACAAAGGAGAGAGAAAATCTGACAAACATGGCATAGTAGAAAAATAGCTTTGAGCGTCAAATTCTGTAACCAAGCTAATATATTCGAAGGTAAATGATGGAATCCTCAAAGGAAAACAGGAAACTTGTTTAACTATAGAGTAGTGTATGGGCTGCAAGGACAAAGTACATGGGTGATAAGGGCAGAGTTGATTAATTTGGAATTTAATGCGCACAAAGTATAATGAAATAGAAGAGAGAATGTATAATATCAGGTATCAAATTTTATAATAATGAAACGAAAATTTATAGGTTATTGACCGAGCGAAGTAAGGTCTAAGATTCAAGTCGACGGTTTGCATTTCTCTTTATGTTTATATGTTTATATTTACAGCGAAAGGCAGCAATAGATTTTTATGAACTTTGACAGGTATCTTCGTTCCTTTTTGAATTTCGCGTCGACTTATAGATACCGTTTCTGTAAAAATACAGATATAGTCAGCTGATTGAAAGTGAATTGCTCATGTTCGCGGCGCGTAATCTGTACGCACCTCAAGGATTTTTAAAATTTTGCATTTTAAGGATAATACAAAAGGAAAAAGAGTTTCCTTCGAACACTAATATTACCGTAAAAATCAGACTTTTTAGAATTATTCATCATAAATCAGCTGTCTAGTGGACTATAATACTACCCGTTCAAAAGCATCGAGCATCTTGAAAATGTATCTTTCCATCAACGTTAGTAGACAGTTGTCTACTTTGTCTTTCCATAAGCTGAGGCCATGATTCTAGTTTGGAGTTATTGATAGAAAATATGAGAAATGAAGTTTGTAGGAAATCAGCATTATGGCAGTTTATTTTGTTAATTACAACACAGAATGTTCTTTGATGGGTAGATTGGATTGGCGTATCGACGGCAGCCAGACCTGATAACAGCGCTCACACTCACATTCCGGGGGACGACACGTCACGGTACGATAGGACAGAAAGCTCTATTTTTATTTAGGATTTTTTCTAGACATTTAAAATTGATAAATTATTTATCAAGTTTCGAGGAAACATAACAGGTCAATGTAACTTACTGAGCGCGAGGTCTTGTGTTCACAGAACTACTAGTATATTAGCATATTGCATTTGAAAGAGTTTAGAGGTAAACGTACTGCTGTAGTTCACTTCCGAATTTTGCAAAATAAGTAACTTCTGCAATGGATTGAAGACAATTCAGCAAACGTATCAAATGATATCAATCATTTCGATATAAAAACCAATTGGAATTGTGAGTTCAAAAAATTAAACTTTGTTAGGTGACAGAAAAGTATTAATTCATTGTATTTTCATAATATTAATTGTATTCATCGCAGTAGGGAGTAGGCCTAGTCCAAGCCTCCAAAACCGGCAAACCAAGAAAGTGTCTGATTGGTCACTAGGTTGATTCGAGGTCATTTTACCTCTGAAGCTCACTGCCAATAGGAAGCAAGCAGCTTGAGAAAGTAGTTATCCAATGAGACTGCTCGTTGAATTTGGGGCGTGGTCACTCCACTATATCTTTGTGTCTAGAGTTAGATCTGCCTTCTTCCTCCAAATTACTATTCAATGCCAATTCTCGAAGTGAACATACTTGTCTATAAAATAATCACAGTGATTTATGAAGTTGCATCGTGATGATATGATGCTCAAGTGGATAATATAATAGGGCTGCTGTAAACTTTTGAAATAATTATTAAAAATAAAAATAAATAAATTCGTATGGCTTTTGTTGGTGGGGAGTCCCTTGCGGGAAGGTCCCACCGCCTGAATATATAATTTGAGCCGTCAATGGGCCTTACGACTGTCATACTTCAGCCGGGACCGACAGTTTAACGTGCCCATCCGATAACACGGGAGTGATCTGGTTAAAAAACTTTTGGTTGTGAGAGGGTTCGAACCCGGGATCTCTATGCTGCTACGCAAGCTCTCTATCCACTAGACCACGGATCACTCCTGATTATTAAATTCAAACTAGTCGGGGCGGAGAAAATGTTGGGCCTTGGGACGCCAAATTGCTAAATCCGGTCCTGCATTGTAGACGCACTGAAAAACTGAATTTGGATATCATTCAAGAAGGAATTAATATCTGATCAACCAATCCTTCAACCAAGCTTTCTATCAACCAATCTCGAACCCAAGGAATCATCCAACCTTAAACCACATAAAAAAATGACAACATGTTCATTGTAACTTGCAGCGTTCTTCATTACTCTTTGCTTAAACTTACCAGAGTATCCAAGAAACACTTGAACCAATTGCCAGCCTACACTTCCGATCACAATTATTGTCCCATTACATGAGCTAAATTATGATCAATTTCGCAAGATATTATTCCAGGAAAGTTGATAAGATGGGTCCTGGACAATAGCGGTGTCGGAAAGACGAGATGGTGTTATTTGAGAGACTTAAAACCTGGTTTAGACCACAGACGGTTGAAAGGGTACAGGGTAAAAGGTACAGGGTACAGAAGGGTACAGAATGAAATGGACAGAGTACAGATGAGGTACAGAATGAAAGGGACAGAAAACAAGAGAGGATACATTAGGGTGCAGGGTACAGGAGGGTACAGGGTATAGGAACGGGTACAGTTAAGGGGGTAGCTGCTTGTGATGAGGAAATCTGAGATAGTTCCAAGGAGGGATAGTGTTTAGGATCAAGACACCACCCTCTCTCTCCCCCTCATCAGCGGAGGGATTCCAATTTGTAGTGGATTAAATTCAAAGCAACCCTTCCTGGTTGGTTATCTGGTGGCACCCTTATCTAATAGTCTTCACACAAGGGGTAACCAGAGTTGAAACCTTAACACCTTCCAAGAAGTCAACACTTCTATTCCCAGTTCTAGTAGTAGTTCTAGTAGAGATCTATCATAGGCTACTTGAAGAAAGTGAAAACCCGAGTTGATTGTTATGTCATTGATATGCTCAAGTATGATTAAACTTGAATGGAATAGATTAGTGATCACAAACTGGGTAGTAGAGAATATCAATACTGTAGATAAAAATATCTTCCAAAAGAGACCACTGTATCGAACTAAAATTATCGATTCACATGGATAGATACTCCATCACCATAAATCCCCAGATTTGAATTGAAATTATATTTTCCCCGCGTAAAATAAAAGTACCATTTTGAAGAGTATGATTCTACTCTGGATCCAACTGCAATCCATCACTATTTATCTCCAGGATTTAAATTGAAATTAAATTTTCCTCGCGTACAATGAAAGTAATTTTGAATCATAGTTTGGATCCAACTGCAATTCATACTGTTCAACTAGATGATCATTCAGTTCAGTCCAGTTCAAAGCACTTCATTCAAATGAAAAAGAGATCTAATTTATTCCACAATTATTATTCAGTTGTGCGGTACTGAACAACTTTCTCCCTGTAGCAAAACCAATAGTCCCTTGTCAATTGGTGATGTTATGGGAAAACTATATTAGTTGTTCAGCCTAATTTAGTTATTTTGCATAATAATTAGGAATATTCTGCCACATTACATTGCATTGTTTTGGAATGTTTGAACGTATTATTGGAGAGTTCGACTGGAGTTCATCCTCTCTCCAATTCATCATAATTCAGTAATAATTATGAGAATAGTTAATTTGAATATTCACAAACAGGAATACAATATAAACATCATATTCCATAATACACAAACCATATACATGATCAGAAAAGGACCAACAGGCCTAGCCAAAACTGTTCTCTCTGAATTTTAACAGAAGTAGGCCAATGTCTAAAAGGTATGTTATGTCACTTTCAAAGCTTGTATTCTTTCAAACCTTTGAAAGCTCAATATCAATTCTGAATATCATCCATCTACTATTAATTATAGAACAGAAACTACTACTACTACTATAGCAGCAAAAACATAAAAATATTACTCCTATTTTCATACTTTTTAGCTACTACAACTGATGATAATACTATATGAGAAACAAGAATGTTATTACTCTTTCGTGGAAACTTCAAGAGACTGTTTACAGACTGACTATGAAAGAATGAGAACATCCTATTCATACTTCTGTTAATAGTTATTTGACAATAACTGTTAATATTTAGTCTTAATAGTTCTTTGTCAGTCTGTTAAAGGTTGTCCATTTTTTAACGGAGAGTTTGAAATACACTACCTTTTTCAATGATAATATTATTATCTGCAGTTCAATATATTCCAACTTCTATTGATTTTTTACCTATTTTTAACGGAGATTTTGAAATATCTACCTTCAATGATATCTGCAGCTAACTATATTCCAGCTTATGTTCATCCTTTTCCTATTTTTAACTATTGAGAGTTACGATATTGCAACGTCGCAGTGTAGGCCTAGAATCTAATACATGATTGGTAAAAAAGATCAGCTGGTATTTTCAAAAATCTATAAATACGCTGCGACGTTGCAATATCGTAGGCCGTGGCCTTGTATTAGAGGAGCTATGCAGCAACCCTATATTTCCAACTTCGGTTTTTTCCCTATTTTAGAAGAAGAGTTTGAAATAACTACCTTCCCCAATAATATCCTGCATTCCACTATATTTCAACTTCTTGCAACAGATTTAATGTTATCTTTCAACGGAAAACATTTAATGTGAAAAGCTTCAGAGCGAATCGAGATTAGAGAGTGGATTAGACAAGTTGCAACTTTTCAATTAGACATCGACGTTGCTTTGATTTTGAAAGCCAGCAAACACTTTTTGAAGTTCGACATACAGTCTCGTCCCAAAGGAGATTATCGTCGAAAGGCTCTCCCCAACTTTGGCCAGTCAGGAACGGCTGTAATTATTTTAAAGCATTCGTTTCCACATTTCCAGTGCGTTTTTGTAGGTTGGCAGCTCCTCCTTTAAGAGAATATACACTTCGATAAGCATGACAAACATCAGGGTTCATCTGTGAGGGTTCAGTTCACATATTCATTTGGCTTTGATCATTATCTGTGTCATTTTTTTCTAAAAACATTCGGGGTTTTCTTTCCTTCAAGGGGGAATATCTTTTTAAGTAACGAACATCAATTGAATAGTTTTTACTAGCAACAACGTATATACTATGATTTTTTCCGCCTTCTTAGTTACTATTACCACTACGTATTATTAAAAAAATGACTCCTCAACAAATCTTCGAGCTTCTCCACAGGTTAACAACCGTTTATAACAACACATAAGTCTCAAAACGCCCTGCTCCGCATCAGAGACGCCGTTTAGTCAGCCACACACCGAGTGAAACACTTTGTCTCTTTTAATAATTAGTAAAAAGCATCAAAACGAGAGTCCCTCCCTTACCCTCACCACCCACAGCTTTTCAAATCTCTCGGAAAGGGGTCGTAAGTGGGCAGGGGGGTTGGGGGTAAGGTAGGGGGTCTTCCACCGTTAAATTGGATTTAGATGTCACTTACCCTGACAGTAATTGGCAATTAGGGCCGCGTCGACTGTGGAATACTAAGAAGTCCCAGCACAACAGGCATATACAGTATAGAGGTACCCGTACCCCGTACTGCACTGTTTTAATCGGGGAATAAATTGTAGGCGTATTGTATTTGTTAAAACTGGCTAAACGTGGTTAGAGATTTGTTGTGAAAAGGGTTGATGGGTGAGGACAATAAGTTTCAAAGATCATGGAGATCTATCATAAAATATATCAGTTAGACATCATGACACAAAAACATGAGCTTTTCAAACGGTACTGGTTCTACCACTGATACTTCAAACTACTTGCTTTACAACCTGATCTGTAAACTGGTTGAAGCAGCTAAGAGTAGAACTGTGAGTGGCTCTGGAAAAATAACTGAATATTTTTATTTTTAGGCTAAGCCACAACCGGATATATCGGTTTCGAAGACAAGGGTATTGGACCTGATTTTGTTTCCTAGAAAAAAAATAAAGATTGATGCTGGAATCAAAACCATACGATTGGATGAAACAACCTCGGCTCATTGATGCACCATTGATGTACAGAACAGTCACGTCGATTTTGAGATTTCAGTTCATGTTCAGGTCGTGCTCGCAATCGACCTTCACGTAACACATCAACACAGTGTAACGCATTGGAGTGAACAGAACGGTTAAATCTAGATCACGTTTCAGTACGATGACATCCAAATGTGTTTATGTCTACCACCTTATTATAAGGTGGTAATCTTATATTCACCACCAGATTACTAAAAGTTCTGTGAACAGTAGACCTCGCGCTCAGTGAGTTACATTGACCTGTTGTTATGTTTTCTCAAAAATTAATAAATAATTTATCAATTAAGAATGTCTAGAAAAAAACCTAAATAAACATAGAGCTTTCTGTCCTATATCGTACCGTGACGTGTCGTCCCGGAATGTGAGTGTGAGCGCTGTTATCAGGTCTGGCTGCAACTAACTGTCTACAACGTTGATGGAAAGATACAATTTTCAAGATGTTCGATGTTTTTGAACGGGTAGTATTATAGTCAACTGTCTACTTACGTTAATGGAAAGATACATTTTCAAGATGTTCGATGTTTTTGAACGGGTAGTATTATAGTCCACTAGACAGCTGATTCATGATGACTATAATCATTTATAGTCAGTTGACTATAAATTGCATGCCATGACGCATGCAATTCAATATCTCAATGTAACTTGGTAAAAAATTGGCAGCTGTGTAGACTATAAATTTCATGCCTTATTGCATGCCTCATTGAATGCAATTTTTATGCACTATTGAATAAGGATGCAAAGAACTTATAACAGCTCGTCTGGGCGCCTAGATGTCTTCTGGCTTTCTCGCGCTAAATTCCGGAAAGCGTTATATAATTAAATTTTGTGTAAGCATGATCTGATCAAATAAATAGTTAGTGTATCAGTTTGGATGTGCTCATGGTTTGGGACGTCGTTATAACTGCGCGAGGTCTACTGTTCACAGAACTACTAGTTTAATACGTGTTACATTAATCTCCGAGGCAGGTCAAACAGTCGTGACTTATTCAGAAGTGAGAATTAAAATCAATTGGATAATTTTCATTATGCAAGTAAATTGAATTATCCAATGGAATATGATCATTGTTGAAAAATTATTAAATTAGGATGGACACGTTGAGCCTAAAAAGCAGTCATTAGTTGATGTCAGAGGCCCTGAAATTGATCAGATTCAACCAGAAAACTCTGACACCAGACCTGAGCCAGCCGATATTATTATTATTGTTGAGAAAGTATTAAGGTTATTCATTTGGAGTGAAGTAGAAGGAAAAATTAGGAAGTCATTCATATAATTGCTAGGAATAAACTGTAGATAATGGAAGGAAACTTGATTTAAACAAAAATGTGTGTAGCTGTAGAGGAGTTGTAGACAGTAGACTACACCACCAACAGTCCAGCACCGACACCTACATTGCACCCACCGTTCATTGGTTTTCGATGTGTTGCTGTAGCAGACGAAATCAGGCAACCAGCCGTGACGTCTACAATGCTTCAGTCAGTTATAGGGTGGACTTGAGCATTGTACGAGCTTCAACAGTAGACTTATCAGATACACAATCATGAAAACCTACGTTCCGAATGATAGATGGATGGTGAGAGGAAAAGAAGAAAGTTGGACGTGGAAAAAAGGAAAATAAAAGGAGAGAACAGGGAAAACGGAAAAAGAAAAACTGGCCTGGAGCTGATTGGAAGAGACGGTGATGATGAAGATGAACGAGGAGAAGAAAGAAGAACGAGGAGAAGAAAGAAGGACGAGAAGAAGAAGAAATAGAAGAAGAAGAAATAGAAGAAGAAGAAGAAGTAGTAGTAGAAGAAGAAGAAGAAGAAATCAGGCAGGGAGCGGAGATATTACAAGTTCAAGGCAGACACTTTCTAATTTTCTTTGCCGCCTTTCCGTATCCCTTGGTTCGTTTTTATCTTCGAGGGATTTTCTCCTCGGATAGTAGCATGTAGCTACGATAGATTGGCTTTTCTATGATTGTAGTAACTTGCGATTGAGAGAATGATGTGCGTGAAATACAAGAGTGTGTGGAAGTGATATAGTGGAAGCGTAAATGTTGAGTGGAAAAGTGAAAATGAGGAAGAAATAGGAGAAACTGGGTGCGGAAATGTAAAATTTTATAGAAAATTATTCATTATGAGGTAGAAGAGAGAAAGAAGACTGGAGAAGACAAGAGATTGATAAAGACAGGATAAATGAAGGAAGAACTGTGACAGAATATTTTATCACCTGTTATCACAAGTGTAATAGAATCGGCAAAAGACCGAGGGAAGTAGGAAAGAAAAGGATAGAAGAGAGAAGGGTAAAACAAGGAAGAAGTCTGAGGATTGATAAAAAGAAACTTCAGAAAGAGAAGCGAAAAATCTTAAAGAATAGAGAGGAAGGGAGAGATAATGAGGAGAGTATGGAGGAAAAGAGAGAAAAGTCAACAAGCCAAGGAAATTGATAGAAGAGTGAGCAAAATCCGTAGGAATAGAATCAATATGAAAAAGATACGTTGGTAGAGTAAGAGTAGGAATAAAGGTGGGAAGGAAATACAGTAGTAACTGGTTGAAGATAAGTAAGAATGAGTTCGGAAACAATGGGTCATATGAATAAAGTTGAGCATTTGCTTATACTTCTAAAAGATGGAGCATATGCTTCATTTTCCATGAATAAACGTGAGCACAACCTTTTGCTCGTGCTCATCAAAAAAATAGTTTAGCATTTGCTCAAAAGTAATAGCTTATGCTCAAAATTGTATGAATAAACTAGAGCATTTGCTCAACTTTTGAAGTAAATGCTTTAAAAAAGGTGAGTCTACTCTGGAGCAGCTTTTCACCTTTTGCTCATAGTAAAATGGCTCAACTAATTCGTGTGAGCAAGAGGAAACTATAACAGATACGATCACAACCATTAGTTGATAACTATAAAACTCTTCTCAGATTCAACCATACTATATTTATATCACCATTATTCCTACAAAAGATATAAAGATAGCCATCACAGAATAGGAAATAGGTAGGCATTTAAGAAGATGAGAGTGTAGACGATTATAAGAAGGCTATTGAGATTATAAGATTATGCTGAAAATAATTATAGAAATGACATTTTTTCACACAATTATTTCAAAATTCATAACTCAACTAACCAACCTAAAACTCAATTCTTGGATAGAGAACAGAGCAGACGACGCAAACACAAGCGGTGTCTATACTTGCATATTTAGCGCTTACGTGAGCTATAAAAACAAAGCTAGGCCACAAAGGCGAATCAGCTGATGAAAAATCTTTAAAATACGTGAGCATTTGCTCCAGAGTTCAGGAGCATAAAGTAAAGCTTATTTATATAAAAATGAGCAAATGCTTATGTTTCTACCTAAAGCTCATGAGCAAAACCTTATGCTCCATGCTCATGCTCATGAGCATATGCTTTTTTTCATATGGCCCAATAATTGAGAATAATAGAAGGAGAGGAATAAATTACTGTAAATAGAATAGATTGATACTGGCAGAGAAGAAAGAAAGATTTAGAGATGGAAAACAGGAACGACCATGGGACGTAAAGAAGTAGAAGAGGGAGGAAAAACGGAATGGGGAGAAGAATGTAACAAGTTGGATGATGAATGAGAAGAGAAGAGAAGAGAAGAGAAGAGAAGAGAAGAGAAGAGAAAAGAAGAGTAGGATGATGGTAGAAACAAGAAAGGAGAGGAACAAGAAAAATAGGTGTGAAAAAAGGTGCGGTTGAGAGTTATTGTTGCTTCTTTTCCGGTCTATTTCCGCTAACGAGGTTCTGTCATGTCAGTAGCTCCTCCTCCTCCTCCTCCTCCTCCTTCATCTCCTCCTCCTCCTCCATCTCCTCCACCTCCTCCTCCTCCATCTCCTCCTCCACCTAATCATCCTCCTCCTCCTCTTCTCGAACCTCACACATCCACTTACACCCCCGAAGAAAGACAGTACAATTCCCTATCTCATGTAGACAGAACAAATCACCAGAAATCGAAAGCTGTTTGGTGTACTAGCTTTCTCTGTTCTTCAAATACAACCGCCAAAACTCTACAAACTAACATTTATTAGTTATTCCTACACATAATATTTCCAGAAATTTTTAAATCTTTTGATGATACTCTTACTATTTTATTGACTGTTATTAATCACTGTTCTGTAACTGTATGTAATATGTCATGGACTGTTCCATGAGTAAATCCATATTCATTACAATATTGTTTTTCATTGGAACTTCATTGAATTACTACTGGATCTCTAATATGGAAATGTTAATTTTGGAATTTTGCATTAAAGTTTTGGGCTTTCTGTACAGATGAATCATGAGACTAGTAATAATATTGTGAGACCCGACTTCTTGAATACTCATAAAAATTTTTTATCAAAGTCATTCAATTTCAGCTGTTTTACATCCATGAAATCAAGCCGGTAAACAGATGATTGCAGAAGAAATAAACATATGATTCCCATTACAGCATACTATACTGTAATAAAATCATATGTTTTCTTTACAGTCGAGTATGTTTCCTAGTTCCGAATTTGAAACAGCAAAACTGTTCCTAAAGCCGCCTTTTAGCGCTCCAGGTGGAATTTTTGTCAACTAGAATCAATAAATTCCTGATTCTAGGTTATATTTATAGAATGCATGTAGTAATATCAGCACAAGCAGGTAATGTTTTCTGTTTCTCAGTTATTCCTCTCTAGATTATTATGACAAAAAATAGTGTAAGTTACTTGGACGTGAATGTCTTTTGCAGTGCTCGAATGAAATTCTAGTCTCGGCTGACGCCACGACTAGGAACATCATTCTCGCCTGCAAAACGGCCCTTCCCGTCCTTGTGACCTAAGATACTATCACACATAAGGAATTCAGATTTTTAGTTTCAGAATTTAGTTTTTTTTTTTGTTCCTTCCTCAACTGAATCAATTAATATTTCGCATACTATTATTACAAACATTTCAACAATCAGGAACTGAACAATCAGAAAATATGAGCATCTCCTGGAAATATTCATCAGCAAATGAACATAATCTAATTGACAATCAGGAGACATTGCAACAATCGAAATAACGAAGTTTTAATTTCAATTATGGGGAAGTTCCACAATATCAATTCATATTCAACAATTATTATCCCATTATAACTGGGATGAGAATACTTTCTTCTTTCTGAAATCAATTTCAAAAACATCTGCAATCAGCAGAACCCCTTGTCGTCTCAGAATAAATTATAAATCTAAATTCAATTTGAATCCATATCACAACAATCTGAATCTTCAATACCACGCGTTTCTTCTGAAAATCCTTTGATTGCCATCTCATTTCCATACACCTTGTGCTACTTGATTTCGTTTTGGAGTCTCTCGATTTGAGGAGCCGAAAAGAGAGACGATTAATGTAATAAACTTGGAGCGGGACGAGGAAGGGAAGCTCATTTTGAGAGCTGACTAAATTGGATTGCCGCCTTGAGGAACTTTGAGTCTGCGACTCAAGGTTGAACTGAGAGACTTGATGATGTGAAGTCAGGCTGACTTCCAACGCAGTCAGAAGCCTTATTATAGTCAGGTCCACGTTGCAGTGGCAGTATTTGATTAACATTGGTGTTGCTAGCCTTGTCTATCATTCCACAAAGCAGATAGTGCTATCCTTTTCTAGCTCTTCAACATTGCCACATCGTTTTACAACAATAGGGATGAATACAATCAAATTACAAAATATTCAATCTCAATTATGAAAATGATTGGATGAATTATAGAGCTCTGCAACTTTGCCACAACGTTTTTCAACAATTTAGGTAATTCAATTCTAGTGAGGTCCACGTTATAATGGCAGTGGAGGAAGATAGGAGAACAACGTTGCCGATCCTCCGTCTTGTCAATGACTGTAATTTTGACTGATTTTGAATGCATGTAATCTATTATCTTTAATAAAATGTTGATATAATATAAGTGGGTTTTTCTTCAAAAGATCATTATCGATTTCCACATTCTCATATTCTTAACAAGCTGCTCAACATCTCAAAAGCTTCTCAACATTTCAAAAGTTTCTCAACATCTCAACAAGCTTCTCAACATCTCAAAAGCTTCTCAACATCTCAACAAGCTTCTCAACATCTCAAAAGCTTCTCAACATCTCAACAAGCTTCTCAACATCTCAAAAGCTTCTCAAAAATCAATTTTTCCGCGATAAGTGCATTTCAATCTTCAACTTGATGCCAACCTGACAAAATTATTAATTTAGTTACCAGTTAACAACTGTTTCGAAGAGGTACTCTCTCTAGATTATAGTTCTATATTAACATATGGTATGGCCTTTTTTCAATTATAATAAAGAGAATAAGAAGAATATACATGCTAAAAGACGAACTTTAAAAACCACCCTTAGAGTTAAAATATTGCCAAAAGATTTCTTAGTGCGCCTCTAAAGGGTCAACTGAACATACCTACCAAATATGTACGTTTTTGGTCCGGTAGATTTTTAGTTCTGCGAGTGAGTGAGTGAGTCAGTCAGTCAGTCAGTGAGTGCCATTTCGCTTTTATATAAATATAGATGATTATTGCAAGCTCACTTCAGTATCAGATATGAATGATCCATCTTCATTTTGAACAAGCAGGTAACCCATGCTACGCAATGATTTGGTTGAAACCTGGCAAACTGAAAACTTAATCTACTGAAGTCCTGAAGAATTAAAAATAGGCCTATAACCATCCTCGATTGATAAAGAATCTATAAATGCAAAATTTCAAGTTAATCAGTTGAGTAGTTCAGAAGTGATGATGCGTAATTCATGAATTTCCTATTCGTTACTTGTATAAGCTAATTATTTTCTTTATTATATTTCAGATAAAGCATGATGTTATAGAAGACGAACTTTCCTATTTAATTATTGAAGTGAATGAACTGAATGAAAGTACCTAAATAATTTACTTCATCCACACACTCATTCCCTTAACCTTATGATAGGATTAGGAAATACCTTCACAAGATAATGAAGGCGACAAAGAGGTTGGGGATCTTATCCCAGAACATGAGTCGCCAAAAATAGATTGAATTTACGCATTCATTAACAAGCGTCACGTTTCTCTTGACATTTTGTTCACTAATTAACTTGAGCTGATTGTTCATTCAGCATCGTTGTTCCCGTCATCAAATTAACATGTATCAACTCAGTGATTTCAAATTTATCAACTTTAGTTGTTACAGATTAGATTACAAGCCAATCAGATTTTCCCGGATTTAATTATTATTAGGAGGACTAAGCAATATGAAGGGACTCGAGCGTTGAATTATATTGTGATGAATAAATGTCAAGGAAATTATAGTAGAATGAAAGTGGGTGTATGAGTAGGTTGAGAATTTCAGCTTCATGAGGGAAGTCATGTAACTTATGAGCTTATTAGAGACTTGAAAGGCTGTGCAAAGGCTAAAAATAAACTTTCCACTTGTGATAATTATTTTTAAAAGTTTTTCGATTTCTATATCATCAAGCAATTGAAATGAGATTGTTTTCTCACGTAAACATTTTTTTCGATCATTACTTTTTGACATATGAGCGCCCGAAGTTTGAATTTTTGGGACAGAACATTTCAAATTCGGTGTGATATATCCATGAGATTTAAGGATATATTCTTCTTGGTATTTTTGATCTAGTAGAACAAGAATTTTCTAAAAATATCTTTTTGGAAAAGTTATTCAATTTACCAAAAATAACTCAACAAAAATTTATTTTTGGTTATTTTTAGTAAATTGAATAACTATCTTAAAAATTGATATATTCAGGCAAAGTTTTGTTTTACTAGATCAACAATACCATGAATCTATTCTCTAAATTTCATGGATTTATCTCTCACCGAATTTGAAATGTTCTGTCCCGAAAATTTAAACTTTAGACGCTCATATCTCAAAAAGTAATGATCAAAAAAAATGTTTTCCTGAGAAAACTTTTTAGTTTTGTTTTACTAGATCAACAATACCATGAAGAATCTATTCTCTGAATTTCATGGATTTATCTCTCACGAAATTGAAATGTTCTGTCCCGAAAATTTAAACTTTAGGCGCTCATATCTCAAAAAGTAATGATCAGAAAAAAATGTTTTCCTGAGAAAACTTTTTAGTTTTGTTTTACTAGATCAACAATAACATGAATCTATTCTCTAAATTTCATGGATTTATCTCTCACCGAATTTGAAATGTTCTGTCCCAAAAATTTAAACTTTAGACGCTTATATCTCAAAAAGTAATGATCAGAAAAAAATGTTTTCCTGAGAAAACTTTTTAGTTTTGTTTTACTAGATCAACAATACCATGAAGAATCTATTCTCTGAATTTCATGGATTTATCTCTCACGAAATTGAAATCTTCTGTCCCGAAAATTTAAACTTTAGGCGCTCATATCTCAAAAAGTAATGATCAGAAAAAAATGTTTTCCTGAGAAAACTTTTTAGTTTTGTTTTACTAGATCAACAATAACATGAATCTATTCTCTAAATTTCATTGATTTATCTCCCACCGAATTTGAAATGTTCTGTCCCAAAAATTTAAACTTTAGGCGCTCATATCTCAAAAAGTAATTATCAGAAAAAAAGGTTTTCCTGAGAAAACTTTTTCATTCTGATAGCTTGATGATAATCGAAAACCTTTTAAAAATATCACGAGTAGAAAGTTTATTTTTAGCCTTTGCCCTGGATTGGTCATTAGTGGAATGTATGGTTCCCTTATTTTGGAAGTAAAACAATGAATATAATTGTATATAATATAGAGTACAATGATTTTGATCATGTTACTGACAACAGTTGCCTAATTTATGAGAATGAAGCATGAATATTTCGAATAGAGGTTATGTGAATGTGAACATTAGTTAACAGTATAATAAGAATAGGATAATATGGGTTTTCTATTCGTCAAGTCTATTAATTAAATGTTCAATCCTGAAGTAGCCCTGTAATAGAGACCAACTCTCTAATGTTTTGATGATCAATGATAAATATAATGATGACGAAGTTGACAGTCCCTTTCATTGATAAGTGGAGAGCCTAGTCTCGGTTGTTACACAATCATTGATCTCTAGGAAACTAGAGTACAGTATCTACTACTATAGTCAGGTCCACGTTATAATGGCAGTATTTAATTAGCAATGGTATTGCTATCCTTGTCTATCATTCAAAAAAGCGTATAGCGCTATCTCTTTCTCGCTTTGATCTGTTGCCAGATCGTTTTTTAACAATGTAGAGTTAATGATTGATTAACAAATATTTCATCTTAATTATGAAATTATTGAAAATGTAGTTTTTTTCATAATAAAATATAATTGATTATTTCAAACGAGAATGAACAGTTGATATAACATCAATAAACCTGTATCAGCTACCGTCTATAGAAGGCATTGACACGACAGAGGATCGGCAACGTTGTTTTGCCATCTTTCTTCACTGCCATTATAGCGTGGACCTCACTGTAGTATGTATCTACAGTATGTACCAGAAGTACTAGTACAGTATCTTGAAGAAGGAACAGCATTATATGAACTGTAGATGGAGCCACAAAATTGGTAATTGGATGATGCATCAAGGAAAAGGCTGCTATTGGCCGAGACACTGTAATGTGAATGCTCTGCTCAGTTTGGGCGTGTCTTGTCTCGGCCAATAGCAGCCTTGGATTTCACCTTGACTTGGTTAGATGACTAATAAACATCTCGCCTGTGCATGACATTTCAACAATAAGTCTTCAATCAGGTAGTAGAAAAAACGGGTTATACTTGTAAAAAGGTTATATAATTTGTGCGAAATCTCAATTATTATTATAAATTAAAGTTAGAAATCTAAGTACCCTTTTAAATTTGTTCAATCAAAAGCCTACATAGATTTCTAATTTTCATACATATTTAAGAGTAGCCCTAAAGAAAAAATACAATATTATTATATTGTTAATATTATTATAGGTTGAAGCTAAAAATTGTGCTTTTACGGAATTTAAGGAAATTTTCAACAGGAGTAGACCAACTCCTGATGTTTCTACCATTTTTTTCTCTCAAATTCTGTTTGATTTCTCATCAAATTCAATATTATTATTTGTCCTTGAAACCGACCCGTATTCTTTCTGATTAACATCTACCTTCAACATCTGAATGAGTCATTCAATATCAGTGAATCAGTCCGCTAATTTCTCTCCAGGAAGTAAATTCATTCAAATGAACTGATCCATACTTTTTCGGTTGGAAATTTTCAATATTCCGCTCAGTTTCCAAAAATATCAGCTGGTAATAATTCTCGAACCGTGGTCTTCGATCTGCCAACTCACTCTCATTTGCATTCAGAACGTAAAATTCGCCTGGTAGCTAAAATGTGAACCAAAACCTTGTGAAAAACTGAAAAGAGAGAGAAAGATTGAGTATGAGAGAGTATAAAGTATATGATTGAGTATAAAGAGAGAGTGAGAGAGAGACAAGCAGGGAAAAAGAGATTGACTGAGAGGGAAATGGAGAAAAAATATGAGAGTTTCCATATGGAAAGCTTCAGAGATCCACTGTGTTTTGTCATCAATAGGAAATTTAGCGGTAAACGAGTTCCATATTTCATTCCACTTCAAAAGTTTGTCGAAATTGGGGAAAAAAGTGTGGCGTTAGTGACTCAGGCCAATATTGAGATTGGAAAACATTGGGCTCAACAAGCAGCTGAATGCCCTGAAGGCTTCATTCGGTCAACATAAGAAATTTATTTACTTCCCTTGTGGTTTTTCAGTCAGGTATATTGATAGGAAAACAGAAATGTTCTCATCCGATATTCGTAAAAGCCGTGTTGTAATGTGATTGAATAGGATTTATAGATCCGTTGAAATTATAATTTTTGGACAGTTTCAGTCTTCAAATCTCCTTCTGCTATTCAGTTCTTCGGTCAATATTTGCAGTAGCAGAGGTCCCAAGTTCTATTTATAAAGCTTTCATGGGATGTTTTAAATAATTATTACACAGTTATGGAATGATAATAATTGTTTTATACTAGTAATTCTGTGAACAGTAGACCTCACGCAGTATTCTCATCCACAAGTACCTGATTGAAACTATAGACCTTGTGGAAAATACAGCAATAGACTGGCTTCTCCACACATCTGTGTAATCACTTGTCAGCTGATTTATGATGAATAATTCTATAGTCTGATTTCCACTCTAATATTGGCGTATGAAGGAGGCTCCTTTCTCCTTTTATATTATCCTTGAGATGCAAAATTTCCAAAAACCTTGTATATACGTCGACGCGCAATTAAAAAAGGAACATACCTGTCAAATTTCATGAAAATCTATTATCGCGTTTCGCCGTAAATGCGCAACATATAAACATTCAAACATTTAAACATTTAGAGATATGCCAAACAATCGACTTGAATCTTAGACCTCACTTCGCTCGGTCAAAAAAGTTGAAAAACATAGTATCGATCAATCAGGAACTAAAAGTGATTGTTGAAATCCCTACAAATCATGCTTTCTCATAATTGGGAAACCATTAATTCGTAAATCGCGATATTCATCGAGTTTGAGGACATTAATATTGGACATTATATCTTTAAGATAAAATATTGTTTTCTATGTCTTGCAATTGTTTATGTTCAATTGTTGAATCTGATGAAAATTACGTAATCTAATTTATGAAGAACTGAAATCTCAAGGTTTTTAGGGCAATCTGAATTACACACACAAGATTCAGGACCTTTTTCAAAACCTTTTGAAATCGCTCAATACTCCAGAATGATTTCACA